>NC_047572.1:34679692-34727192 GCF_011004845.1 Esox lucius | reverse complement strand
GTCATGCTATACGTTTGCTAATATTATAGACAGTCTAGGGTCATGCTATACGTTTCATAATATTATAGACAGTCTAGGGTCATGCTATACGTTTCATAATATTATGGATAGTCCAGGGTAGAGGGTTCTTGAACTTTTCACACGCGAACCCCAAAAACAATTGTTTGAAATATTGCAACTCCCGAAACACGTATGTGCGCACATCATGAGGACTCACAACGCAACACAAATGTAAACACGCTCAGTAGATTATATTAACATGACAAATAAAATAACCCTTATCAACTACTTAGTATTTTCGTTACACAATTTTCGTTGCCATAAGAATTCACGGTAACAGTATTATCACGGTATCTATAGAAAATTTGAAGGAAAACAATCAGTCAGATTTTTAACTTTGTTCAATGTTTTTTTTTCTCTTTTTTGACAAATTAATTACACTCAAAATACGAGTGTATGGAGGTGGAGAGAGTCTGTAACCATAACAGAACAAATAAAAAATAAACGCATACAAAAGGAACAATTACACTTAATGGATAGTGGAAAGGCAACCAATTGAACTGATAAACAAAATCCACAAGGCCTAAGACCGAGAGGAGTTTTTGGAAAAATACGAAACATTTTTGCATAGTGAATAGACTACGAAATGGCATTAATTCAAACACTAGTGCATAGGTCCCGTATAAGGTCCAGACTCGTTTAAGCAAATGCATCATTTGTCCATGAACAAGCTATGGAAAAACCATTAAAGAGTTTTTGGAAAAATAGACATCCTTTTTTCCATGTGAATGGGCTACTAAACGGCACATCTTTGCGGATCTCTCCTGGGGGTTCTAGTGGGGCTAAGGAGTTGATTTCAACGCCATTCCATGGGTCCGGTTACCTTGTTTAAGAACATGTATCGTTTGTCTATAGGTGACATGAAAAGCTGACACTTTACATCAGCAGCAATGTCATTAATTCACCTAGCAACGGTCATTAGATAGCAGGATTGTGTCCACTATCACCATGCATAGCCTGGCACATAGCCACTGTTGCTGGCTTGATAAGGGTCTCCCCGATTGTATGTGGCTTTTTGGCCTGTGTAATTAGTTACGCTTCCTCATATGATGCAATTTGCACTTTGGCGGGCTGATATTATTGCTTGTTTTTGACCACGTAGCTCTGCCTCCTTTCGGCAGAAAAAGCATTTTGATTGATCGACATGAGAGGGATGCTTGGTTTACAAATGTTTTCATTTTCATTGACTTTCAACTTTTGTGTGCAAGAACCTCTGAGCAAAGAATGCATTGGGGACGATGCACATTGTTAATGGCAAAGCAAGTGAATCCAAACAGAATTAATTCCTCTTGATATTTTTTATGTTTGAATGGCATGTTGGGCTGGAGGGCCTTACCCTTGTGTTTTTCATTTCCTGTAGGTTTGTTGATTGATTTTCTGAAGGAATGCTTTCATCAGCTTTTTGACTGTTGTTTTGTAATGTCTTATTTGTAGAGCTACGGATTAGTCACCGTTCGTACATGTTGTAGGTTATGTGTATTTGCTAGCTAAATAAAAGTGTGCACGCAAACACTGTTTAAGTGTGGCTCCGTAGATGTTCTGTTAACCCGCGCAAATGTAAAATATTAAAATGTTCTAGTTGTATCCCCCCTTATATACAGTATAGCATTTCTCAGGTTTATTATAAATGGCAGTATGTTATGTGATTAAATTATTACAGTATGTTATGTGATTAAATTATTACAGTATGTTTGATTGACAGACATGGATTGGCAACCGGAGGAGGAAGTTCCGTCTGATGGGCATTGAGATTCCCCCTCCTAAAGGTGGGCCAGCTGTGTTCCTGACATCAAAGGAAGGGGAGGAGTCTCCCTCTGCCCTTAGTTCAGATGGGGAGGGGCTTAGAACACCAGAGCTGGGAGACGAGCTGAATGATGAGGCGTCAGTGTGTCTTTCTGAGGGTAAGACAACCGTGCTCACACAGCCACAGTAACACACACCTTCACACCTGTGCTTCCGTTTGGCCAAGGAATAGAATAAATGGTAAAATGACTGGCTGCCAGACAAATTCTCTGTCGCTCTCTTACTCTCACTGACATTGTCACTCTCACTCACTCACTCACTCACTCACTAATGACTCCTGGTAAGAGTGTCAGTGTGATGATGTTGTTATAGATGGGACCAGTGAGTCGTATCAGAGAGAAGACGGAGCTGAGAGCAGCAGTGGCCCCATAACGAACGACGTGGTAATGCATGATTCATTCACTGTTACAGTACACTGAATACATGGGGATATCAAGGATACAGCTGCTGATTCTTTATTATTTTGTGTCCTAACAGAAGATTGAAGTGATTGATGATGACGATGCCGATGACGATGACGGTGGAGAGATGGTGGGATCTGATATGGAAAACATGCAAAACCTCTTGGAGTTTAAGGTGAGGTCATGGTGTTACCTGATTTATCATAAATAACTGGCGGTACCCCAGGGCCCTGGGGTAGGAAAGCAGCCCCAACCCACTGGGCCCTGTGTAAAAAGAGTGGCTAAGGGTGGTCCAGCAGTCCAAGCTGTTGCCTCTGGAAAACAGATCACCAACCACCCTGAGACAAGGTCGAGTATTGGCCACAGAGTTCTCACTTCTGTATACCTGTTTGTTGTGTGTGTTTCAGCTAGAAGAGGTGCAGTATCTGGAGAGTGAGCTAGCGAACCAAAAACAGAGATACTACGAGTTGGAAAGCTTCACAAAGGACCTGTTGACGGCTGTCCGCACCAATGACGTGGACAGACAGCAGGTAGATATACACACACTAACACACTTGGAAACACACAGGCCTACACAAACACGTGGGAACACACAGAACATAGGCCTACACAAACACATGGGAACACACAAACACAGGCCTACACAAACACGTGGGAACACACAGAACACAGGCCTACACAAACACGTGGGAACACACAGAACATTGGCCAACACAAACACATGGGAACACACAGAACATAGGCCAACACAAACACATGGGAACACACAGAAACCCAGGCCAACACAAACACATGGGAACACACAGAACATTGGCCTACACAAACACATGGGAACACACAGAACATTGGCCTACACAAACACATGGGAACACACAGAACATTGGCCTACACAAACACATGGGAACACACAGAACATTGGCCAACACAAACACATGGGAACACACAGAACATAGGCCAACACAAACACATGGGAACACACAGAACATTGGCCTACACAAACACATGGGAACACACAGAAACCCAGGCCAACACAAACACATGGGAACACACAGAACATTGGCCTACACAAACACATGGGAATACACAGAACATTGGCCTACACAAACACATGGGAACACACAGAACATTGGCCTACACAAACACATGGGAACACACAGAACATTGGCCTACACAAACACATGGGAACACACAGAAACCCAGGCCAACACAAACACATGGGAACACAATCCTCTGCAGTTACAGGTGGTCACACAAGCAGAACTCCAGGATCTAGTCCATGCATTGTCTAATGCTATCTTGCTACTCTAGGGTAAAGGGAGGGGGCAAAGGCCAGAGGCTGATATGACATTGTTTTAATCTACAACAGTCGTGTTGCTAGGTAACCGGTTTGATGAATGGGTTCGGATTCAAGGAGGATGGCCAGCTGGTCCTGGAAGACCTGGAACCGTGTTCACAAAACATTGTACCTTTCCTCTAGGAGGACTCCTAAACAGCACTAAAACATCCTAGCTAAGAGTTTCCTCTTAAAACCTTTTCACAAAACTTTTTCTAAGGAATGGGGAGAAGTCTTAAGCTAACAGAAAGGGCAGGTTTGACCCCATTGCTATGGATGATGTTGTGTTCCATGAACAAGCCTACTTACTATGCCCACAATGATTGGCTTGCAGGGGAGGTGTGTCTGTGAATTCATCATAGCAATACTGTAGAACGATGTGTTATGTTGCCATATTAAAATAAAAATGTAGGTTAAGTGTCACTAATTAAACATGAAACCAAGAATGACATACTGACTCTTCAAGATATGTTCAGCTAATTGTCAGCCTCTAACATCTTTGGCAGCTCATAAAGAAATGCACTTTGGTTTTAGTGCTAAAACAAAGGAGTTGGTTTTAGTGCTAAAACATATTTTCGAGTCCTAAAGTTTGGAATGACACGCCAATTTTTTAAAAGAGTTACTCCTAAATCAGCAAGTTAGGAGCTATTTTTAGCCTTGTTAGATTCTGTCCAAGTTTGAGCCATGAACAAAATAAATACAACTAGAAGTCAGGGGAGAGCCATCTTTATTCAGCATGAGTGTATGATGTTGTTCTTCCATTTCTCATTTCTATCTCTTCCATAATTACAGAGGCAACCCAGTCTTTTATGCAAGGATACATAGGAGGTGACCAGTGGTCATAACCAACCATTACACATTCCAATACCCTCCAATAAGAAAGGTTTATCCTACAACAGACCCTTGTATGGTATGTTCCAACCTATGGTCAATGGACCTATCCATATATTCTATGTCAGTCACATGGGCAACTCCTAGCAGGAGGAATGGACAGAATGTATGGACAGGATGTGTGGGGCCCATCAGTAACAGGCAACACGTCCTATCAATGGTCCTTCTTTCAGAGTTAGTCAGCACATCTGTGTTGTGTTAAGTTTCTCATGCCCATTTCCTATCAGCCTTAAGATGTTTTGTGATTAATCCCAACAATAACCCTAACCCTTCTGTAATGAAAGTTAATATTCCTAAACCTTTACAGCAACACCAGATTAGCCATCTAAGATGAACAGATGATGATAGAAATATCAGGACACCACAGACTTCTCCTTGTCCACGGACAAGCTCATTTTATTTAGCAATTCCACGTAGGGCCTCCAGTCCGCTTTATCAGTAGTACAGCTTGTTTAACATGTTGCATGGTACATTCATTTGAGAAAGTATACAACCTGAAAAGTTGTCTTGATTTGTTATATGCATAAATGTAACCAAATTTAACAAAATTATTTATTCAGAAAAACATCTACAAAATGCGTTCTTACATTTGTCACTTGCTCTAGTCTTTTGGGGGGTCTTAAGCAAAATTTGGCGGTCGGAGTCCTAAGTGACCACTTATATCGCTTATCCCTAGAACCGGCCCTGATTAGGATGAATTTTTTCCAGTACTTTTAGTCTTTAGTTTTGTCCAGATGTTGCCTGGCAAACGTCAGTCATGTCTTGATTTTATTTATTTTCTTTTGAGAGCAGAGGCTTCTTCCTTCCTGACCTCCCATATAGGACAAGTTTGTGCAGTCTGTTCTGACAGTTGACTCATTACTGGTGTCCCCCAGGGCTCAGTTCAAGGCCCTCTCCTCTTCTTTCTAAACACCAACTAGTTAGGCTTTATCATATCTTCATATGGTCACTCCTATCATTACTATGTGGATAAAACTCAACTTTCTCTCCTCTCCCCTTCCTCAATCAATAAAGCCCTTTTTACATCAGCAGGTGTCACAATGTGCTTTTCCAGATGCCCAGCTTAAAGAGCAAGCAACGAGAGTTAATGCACAGTGGCTAGTAGAAACGCCCTAGTAGGGACCAAACTTAGGACGAACCCTAGATTCTGATGTCCTCTTCTGGCTGTGCCAGTTGAACATTGTAAGAGTAGACCATTTGGGCCTCATCAATGTTTTTGCCTGATCAGAAGACAACCTGGTAAATAAATGTATGAAACCCTTCTTGCTACCCTCTGCAAAACCTCTGGTCTAAGCTCACATCCACTACAAGACCACGGGGGGGAGATAAGACCACAGGGAATTGTTGCAGAGGCCCGGTGGGTTGGTCAGGTCAGTCAGGACTAAAACATTTTCCTGAACACTTTCTTTCCCAATTTCAATATATCTCATCTCATCTTCATCCGCTTATCCGTATCGGGTCGCGGGGGCAGCAGCTCCAGCAGGGGACCCCAAACTTCCCTTTCCCGAGCCACATTTGCCAGCTCTGACTGGGGGATCCTGAGGCGTTCCCAGGCCAGTGTCGAAATATAATCTCTCCACCTGGTCCTGGGCCAACCCTGAGGTCTCCTCCCAATTTCAATATACTTGATTAAAAATAAATTATTTAATATTTTACTAACAGACCCGACAGGAAGGGAACACAAGCACATTTCACACACACCACAATTAGTCTTATTATTAATGTGTGTGTGTGTGTGTGTGTGTGTGTGTGTGTGTGTGTGTGTGTGTGTGTGTGTGTGTGTGTGTGTGTGTGTAGGAGCTCCTAGGTAGTCTACCTCAGCCTGTAGATCAAGACTGGGACATGAGCCCAGAGGGAGTGGCCCAGTCCATCTCCATGACACCACAGTCCCCAGCGAGTCACAACGAGTCAGTTGTTGGGAACATTGACGAGCCAGCATTGGTCAACTGCAATGAGGACCTACCGTTGGTCACTATAAACGAAGACAGATCATCAGTTGCTGAGCTTAACGGATCGCCTGCATCAGAGGAACTACAGAGAGATACAGGACCTGAGTGACAATTGACACTCCACATCATGTGCCTGTGGGTGGATATTGAACTGTGCTGGGCGCAACACTTTTTCTACTTCATATCACTCCGCCTTGCTTGGGTCTACTTCCAGATAACAATAAACAGACCCCATCATGACTGACCTGTTTTTCTGTTTGTCTCTGTTATTTTACAGGTGTAGATTGTACTGTAGGGGATTTAAAAGTGAGGATATTAATGAACTGTACTCCAATTTACAGTTTAACAGTTAAATAATGAATACAGGTCTAAAGTGCAGTCACTCAGCTTTAATTTGAAGGTTTCCACATCCAAATTTGAGGGATTTTGGAATCCAAGAGGAAGGGTTTAGGAATTACAGCTCTTTAATATGTAGCCCTCTTTTTCAAGGGACCAAAAGTAATTGGACAATTGACTCAAAAGCTGTTTCGTGGACAGGTGTGGGCTATTCTTTTGTATTCTGGAGTTGGTGTGAAACAGTCCATCCTTAGGGTGCAAAAAAAACATCCATCAGAGAGATAGCAGGAATATTAGGATTGGCCAAATCAACTGTTTGGTGTAGTGATGGTCAGCTAAGGCTTTCTGAATCGTTTGAGGCTTTTGTCAAAATGGTTAAAAAATATGTTTGATTTCTGTAAACTCACTCCACAGTGGTGTCACCTGTTGGTCAGGAATAAATATCCAATGTTTAATGACCATATAGACATCTTTTCCACAGTATCCAACATGACTTTGTAGTGCAGTGGTTAGGCATGCACTTTCCAAAGAGAAGTTGTAATGCCGGTTCGTATCCCGTGTTCATCCGTTCTAATGATTTGTATTAATAAGGCAAGAGTGTCATAAGGTACACAAAATAAAACAAATTATTCAAACAACAATAAACAGTATTGCTTGCACTCAAAAAGTTCAACACAATCTAGATTCAGTCTTGCACCTTAACAAGTAGAAAAAGCCGAGATCAGCGACCCTACCAACCACGCCATCGCTGGACCTAGAAAGTTAACTACTTTTTAAATAAATGACTAAATAAGGTGACCTGTAGAGGGTGCTGTTCAAAAGTCTCAGGCACCGAACCACAACGAACAACCACAGAAGCCTGCATTTAACAAAAACGCTTGTGATCAAATGAGGCCTCCGACGTCATCAATCAAGTGGTATATACCCGTCTCGACCCTTTCGCATGGATTAGAATGGGCTATCCAATATGGGAAGCACTATGCCCAGTAAATAACTGGACATGGAGGAAAGCCTCTGTGCCTGTCAGTAGAGATCAAACAAAGCTTCGGATGTCATTAAACACTTGGTGATCGTACATCTGAATAATACATCTCTATGATAGAAACACTGGAGTTAAAACATTGAGAAAATATGGTGAATCTATTGCTTGACTTAAGATGTGATATTAAAAACTGATGAGCAAATATTCCTGACATAGGAATTACAAATGCAGTGTTGCCAGTGTTTTCATCAAAACCACATATTAGAAAGTAATCATTGGGACTTGAACCGGGCTTTGTAAAACAACATTATTGTCACTCATAGTTCTAAATGTGCCTACAGAAATTACAAGACATATCAAACAATAGTCTATGGTATTGGGCCTACCCATTGGTTATTGATAATAAATGATGTGTAGCAGAAATGTTTTGACATTCACCAGCTTGTGAATTTCATTAGTTCTTGATAATTAGGCTGTAGACTAATTTAGTTTCATATGTCTTAAAACATGGTTGGAAAGCGGCATGTCTTTAAAAAAAACATTAGATGGTTGCGTGATGGCCAAAGCTTCAAACATCATCAATCACATTATATTGTTGCTCGGATACAAGCCTCGGCCCTTTCACTTCCAGCAGACTGGGTTGAAATTTCAGAGCCAGCCTCAGAGCCTCGTATTCGGGCGTCCCGTCACTACTGTTAAGATGTGGTGGCTAAGTGGCTTGAGCGCATATAAGATGCTCTGTGTAAGTGTGTTCGTATCCTGCCCCAGGAGGATATTTTATTTCCACATGCACATCTGTATTTCCATGCTAATCTTCCCAATGACATGCTACAATAATTATATTAAAGTTTAATAGCCGTCTTTTGAGTGAACACAGCCAAAAGAGATGTTTCACTGAAAAGACACAGACACTATTCTTGTAGCCGTAGCTAAAAAAACTAAAATACAGTTTTGGACATTGTTGATTGGTAATTGCATTTGTTCTTCCATTAAATAATAGATTTACATCTGTATGATGCTGTGGATTGATATAATGGCAAAATGAATAGGCTATTTGGCTATATGGCTAAAACGTTTTGTCAGTAGTTTTCAAAGTTTATAAGAACAATTGTTTAACGATAAATGTTTTTAACCATTTACAGACCTCCATGATATTCTGCAAATTGGATTGATGATTTTGCTGAACTACTCTCTGTTATATCAGTTGATTATAACTTATTTTATTACAGGGCATTTTAACATCCACATAGATAATAATATAACTTTTTGCACTACTTGACACTTTTGATCTCACTCAACATCTGAAAGAGCGTACACACACTCAAGGCCACATTCTAGATCTGGTTAGACTTACACAAAAAGTATCTGCTCAGGTTGTGTAAGATCACAACCACACAGTCCAACTGACACTGATGCTGGTCACTTGGTCTGAAATAAATCCAAAAAGGGTTAACAAGCGCATACAGGTATTTAAACTGATTAATAATAATGTTAAAAGTCTACTTACCAAGATTTGAAGGCCCAAAAATGTGTTTACCAAACACGGCTGGGTTTAATTCCGCTCAACCTAAACCAGAGATATAAAACAGACAATATGAAAGACAGATAAAAGCGCATGGATTGCTCAAACGTAAAAATGAATTTGTTCAAATGTGTTGTTTGTTAGCGTTGGTATTTGCAAAGCAATTCAAATCAAGCCACAGATTTTCTATTGTCTTAACATCGCAGCCGGGGCACCTCCAGCAGGTCATGCCCCTTATCTTTGTCATTGGTTACATGTCATCGTTCTTCACGTTAGAACTATACCGGTTACAATGATTAAAACCGTGTATAAAGCTTAACTAGTTAGTTCAGATAGTTCTTGACGTTTGACACCCAAATACATTGATACTTCCTGTCCAGTAGAAACACTGTTCTCGTTAGTTATCGCGGCTCAGCTGTGACATCACGTCATTTAATTTGATCTATTAACAACAAACTGATCCGCTTACATATAAACGCTGGCTATCATCACCATATCGTCATTAATCTTTTCAACATTTAACAAACACAAGTCCATAATACAGCAATCAAAAATCTGATTTCAAGAGTTGCTTCAAGTCATTACGAGAATGCAGCACATCTTACACGGAAGTCCCAGTATCCACCCACACTAACACAGACAGGTATTCACAAACTCGCAAATACTACAGTTTGTAACCATCATTGCCTGTTAAACATTTCTACCAATGTGAACCAAACAATCTCGCGTGAATACAATACAATTTCATTCAATACAATTTCAAAAGACACCTTTACGAATGTCAACGATTTACCGATGTTCATGCAAATTTATATGCTACCTTCCGGGTAACTTTGTAACGTTTTGCCAAATAATGCCATTTACAAATTAATGCAGACTTAAAACATAAATGTTTATTACAAAAATCACAATTGCTCATACATACACACACCATTTTTTTTAACAATATTTTAAACACAACCACGATACAATCAACCTAGCCATAATGTGTGGTCAACCCAGACTTTGATTGTTCCTTCAAAAGAATAGCATTGCTCATGCAATGTTTGTTTACTGTTGTGCTTATTTGGACTACAAACCTTGTGTGAAACATGGGATGTAATTCAACCTGCATATACTGCAGTTTGTATTAGTGGTTGATTAGGGACCGTTACAGATCTGACCCTTTACAGATCTGACCATTACAGATTGGACCATTACAGATCTGACCTTAAGGCCCATCTCTTGTTAAAATAAAAAATGGGCTGAAACTCTCCAAAATCGCAAAATCTGACCCCTTCTTTATATTTTACATAAAAAAGCATGTTTTCCACATAAAATTCTGTGCTTGTGGAAAAACACACCATGCTACACGCACATTGTAAAACATGGAAGGTTAGCACCCACTGGTTGTAGGACATCTGTTGTACCACCTTTTGTTAAACACCAAACATTTTGCCGCTGATATAACATTTATTGCACCTGTTATAACATTCGTCCGGGGTGCTTATCAGTCGTTGGAAAACATGAACACAATAATGGAATCATAAATTACAAAGTCACTGAACATGCATACATCATTCCAGAAGTCCCGCCCAAACACACGTCATACAGGATGTTCATACGTCACACCAGAAATCCCATCCACCTGTCAAATCAATCTGGAAGCCCCACCCACCAGGGTCATAAATCACAAAAGTGACACATTATACCCTACATATAACCCTACTAACAACATTAACTACCATAGCTATGCAGATGATACTCAAATATATATGGCTCTCGAACCATATGACAACAGTTCAATAGACTCACTGTGTCACTGTATAGAGCACATAAATACCTGGATGAATCAAAATTGTATACAATTAAACCAAGATACAACCGAGATTGTGTTTGGCAACGAAATTAAAAGAACCAGTATTAGTAAAGAACTGGATTCTCGGGCCCTAAAAACCAGGGACCAAGTGCCTAATCTTGGTGTTCTGATAGACTCAGCCCTCACATACAGTGGGGAGAACAAGTATTTGATACACTGCCGATTATGCAGGTTTTCACTTACAAAGCATGTAGAAGTCAGTAATTTTTATCATAGGTACTCTTCAACTGTGAGTGACGGAATCTAAAACAAAAATCCAGGGAGATACTGTGGGAGGTGCTGCGGCAGTATGGGGTGAGGAGGTCCCTTCTGAGGGCTAACCAATCCCTGAACGTCCAAAGTGAGAGCTGTGTTCGGGTTCTCTGTAGTAAGTTGGACTCGTTCCAGGTGGGGGTTGGCCTCCGCCAGGGCTGTGCTTTGTCACCAATCCTGTTAGTAACTTTTATGGACAGGATATCGAGGCGTAGTCAGGGTGGGGAGGGGTTGCAGTTCGGTGGGCTGGGGATCTCATCACTGCTTTTTGCGGATGATGTGGTCCTGATGGCATCATCGGTCTGTGACCTTCAGCACTCAATGGATCGCTTCGCAGCCGAGTACGAAGCGGTCAGGATGAGGATTAGCACCTCTAAATCTGAGGCCATGGTTCTCAGCAGGAAACTGATGGAGTGCCTCCTCCGGGCAGGGAATGAGGTGTTACCCCAGGTAAAGGAGTTCAAGTATCTCGGGTCTTGTTCGTGAGTGAGGGGACAATGGAGCGGGAGATTGGCCGGAGAATCGGAGCAGCGGGGGCGGTATTGCATTCGCTTTACCGCACCATTGATACGAAAAGAGAGCTGAGCCGGAAGGCATATATACCAGTCAATTTTCGTTCCTCCACTCACCTATGGTCATGAAGGCTGGGTCATGACCAAAGAACTAGATCGCGAGTACAAGCGACTGAAATGGGTTTTCTCAGAAGGGTGGCTGGCTTCTCCCTTAGGGATAGGGTGAGAACCTCAGCCATCCGTGAGGACCTTGGAGTAGAGCTGCTGCTCCTTTGCATTGAAAGGAGTCAGTTGAGGTGGTTCGGGCATCTGGTAAGGATGCCCCCAGGATGTCTCGCTAGGGAGTTGTTCCAGGCACGTCCAGCTGGGAGGAGACCTCGTGGTAGGCCCAGGACTAGGTGGAGAGATTATATTTCGACACTGGAGTGTCTGGAGTGTACAGGTAATGAGTTCCAACAGGTGCAGTTAATACAGGTAAGGAGTGGCGAACAGGAGGGCTTCTTAAAGAAAAACTAACAGGTCTGCGAGAGCTGGAATTCTTACTGGTTGGTAGATGATCAAATACTTATGTCATGCAATAAAATGCAAATTCATTATTTAAAAATCATACAATGTGATTTACCCCTCCAAGAACTGCCACCTTAACGTGGTGGAGGGGTTTGAGTACCCGAGTGACCCTAGGAGCTATGTTGTCTGGGGCTATATGCCCCTGGTAGGGTCTCCCAAGGCAAACAGGTCTTAGGCGACGGGTCAGACTAAGAGCGGTTCAAACCCCCCTTAATGAAGAACAACATTATGAGTACCGTGACGTTGCCCGGTATGGCGCAGCCGGGGCCCCACCCTGGAGCCAGGCCCGGGGTTGGGGCTCGTATGCGAGCGCCTGGTGGCCGGGCCTTCCCCCATGGGGCCCGGCCGGGCTCAGCCCGAACGGGTGACGTGGGGCCGCCCTCCCGTGGGCTCACCACTCACAGGAGGGACCATAAGGGGCCGGTGCGAAGAGGATCGGGCGGCAGTCGAAGGCAGGGGCCTAGACAACCCGATCTCTGGACACAGAAACTAGCTCTAGGGACGTGGAATGTCACCTCGCTGGCGGGGAAGGAGCCTGAGCTAGTGCGTGAGGTTGAGAGGTTCCGATTAGAGGTAGTCGGGATCACCTCTACGCACGGCTTGGGCTCTGGAACCACACTCCTTGAGAGAGGATGGACTCTTCACCACTCTGGAGTTGCCCATGGTGAGAGGCGGCGGGCTGGTGTGGGTTTGCTTATAGCTCCCCAGCTCTGCCGCCATGTGTTGGAGTTTACCCCGGTGAACGAGAGGGTCGTTTCCCTGCGCCTACGGGTCGGGGATAGGTCTCTCACTGTTGTTTGTGCCTACGGGCCGAACGGCAGTGCAGAGTACCCGACCTTCTTGGAGTCTCTGGGAGGGGTGCTGGAAAGTGCTCCGACTGGGGACTCTATTGTTCTACTGGGGGACTTCAACGCCCACGTGGGCAACGACAGTGACACCTGGAGGGGCGTGATTGGGAGGAACGGCCCCCCTGATCTGAACCCGAGTGGTGTTCAGTTATTGGACTTCTGTGCTAGTCACAGTTTGTCCATAACGAACACCATGTTCAAGCATAAGGGTGTCCATCAGTGCACGTGGCACCAGGACACCCTAGGCCGCAGGTCGATGATCGACTTTGTTGTCGTCTCATCTGACCTGCGGCCGTATGTCTTGGACACTCGGGTGAAGAGAGGGGCGGAGCTGTCAACTGATCACCACCTGGTGGTGAGTTGGATCCGATGGCGGGGGAGAAAGCTGGACAGACTCGGCAGGCCCAAGCGAACTGTAAGGGTCTGCTGGGAACGTCTGGCCGAGTCTCCTGTCAGAGAGATCTTTAACTCCCACCTCCGGCAGAGCTTCGACTGGATCCCGAGGGAGGTTGGAGATATTGAGTCCGAGTGGACCATGTTCTCCACCGCCATTGTCGAAGCGGCCGCTCGGAGCTGTGGCCGTAAGGTCTCCGGTGCCTGTCGAGGCGGCAATCCCCGAACCCGGTGGTGGACACCGGAAGTAAGGGATGCCGTCAAGCTGAAGAAGGAGTCCTATCAGGCCTGGTTGGCTTGTGGGACTCCTGACGCAGCTGACGGGTACCGACAGGCCAAGCGGGCTGCAGCCCGGGTGGTTGTGGAGGCAAAAACTCGGGCCTGGGAGGAGTTCGGTGAGGCCATGGAGAAGGACTATCGGCTGGCCTCGAAGAGATTCTGGCAAACCATCCGGCGCCTCAGGAGAGGGAAACAGTGCCCTACCAACGCTGTTTACAGTAGAGGTGGGCAGCTGTTGACCTCAACTGAGGATGTCGTCGGGCGGTGGAAGGAATACTTCGAGGATCTCCTCAATCCCGCTGTCACTTCTTCCATTGAGGAAGCAGAGGATGAGGGCTCAGAGGTGGACTCGTCCATCACCCGGGCTGAAGTCACTGAGGTGGTCAAGAAACTCCTCGGTGGCAAGGCACCGGGGGTGGATGAGATCCGCCCTGAGTACCTCAAGTCTCTGGATGTTGTGGGGCTGTCTTGGTTGACACGCCTGTGCAACATCGCGTGGCGGTCGGGGACAGTGCCTCTGGGATGGCAGACCGGGGTGGTGGTCCCTCTTTTTAAGAAGGGGGACCGGAGGGTGTGTTCCAACTATAGGGGGATCACACTTCTCAGCCTCCCCGGGAAAGTCTATGCCAGGGTACTGGAGAGGAGAATACGGCCGATAGTAGAACCTCGGATTCAGGAGGAACAGTGTGGTTTTCGTCCGGGCCGTGGAACACTGGACCAGCTCTATACCCTCTACGGGGTGTTGGAGGGTTCATGGGAGTTTGCCCAACCAATCCACATGTGTTTTGTGGATTTGGAGAAGGCATTCGACTGTGTCCCTCGCGGCATCTTGTGGAGGGTGCTTGGGGAATATGGGGTCCTGGGTCCTTTGCTAAGGGCTGTCAGGTCCCTGTACAACCGAAGCAGGAGCTTGGTCCGCATTGCCGGCAGTAAGTCAGACTTGTTCCCAGTGCATGTTGGACTCCGGCAGGGCTGCCCTTTGTCACCGGTTCTGTCCGTAATTTTTATGGACAGAATTTCTAGGCGCAGCCAGGGGCCGGAGGGTGTCAGGTTTGGGGACCACACAATTTCGTCTCTGCTTTTTGCAGATGAATTTGTCGTGTTGGCCCCTTCTAACCAGGACCTTCAGCATGCGCTGGGACGGTTTGCAGCCGAGTGTGAAGCGGTGGGGATGAAAATCAGTACCTCCAAATCCGAGGCCATGGTCCTCAGTCGGAAAAGGGTGGCTTGCCCGCTTCAGGTTGGTGGAGAGTGCCTGCCTCAAGTGGAGGAGTTTAAGTATCTAGGGGTCTTGTTCACGAGTGAGGGAAGGATGGAACGGGAGATTGACAGACGGATCGGTGCAGCTTCTGCAGTAATGCAGTCGATGTATCGGTCTGTCGTGGTGAAGAAAGAGCTGAGCCGCAAGGCGAAGCTCTCGATTTACCAGTCAATCTACGTTCCTACTCTCACCTATGGTCATGAGCTTTGGGTCATGACCGAAAGGACAAGATCCCGGATACAGGCGGCCGAAATGAGCTTTCTCCGCAGGGTGGCCGGGCGATCCCTTAGAGATAGGGTGAGAAGCTCGGTCACCCGGGAGGAGCTCAGAGTAGAGCCCCTGCTCCTCCACATCGAGAGGGGTCAGCTGAGGTGGCTTGGGCATCTTTTTCGGATGCCTCCGGAACGCCTTCCTGGGAAGGTGTTCCGGTCCCGTCCCACCGGGAGGAGACCCCGGGGAAGACCTAGGACTCGCTGGAGGGACTATGTCTCCCGGCTGGCCTGGGAACGCCTCGGTGTCCCCCCGGAAGAGCTAGAGGAAGTGTCTGGGGAGAGGGAAGTCAGGGCATCTCTGCTTAGACTGCTGCCCCCGCGACCCGGCCCCGGATAAGCGGAAGAAGATGGTATGGTGGTATGGTATGGTACAATGTGATTTACTGGATTTTTGTTTTAGATTCCGTCTCACACACTTGAAGTGTACCTATGATAAAAATTACAGACCTCTACATGCTTTGTAAGTAGGAAAACCTGCAAAATCGTCAGTGTATCAAATACTTGTTCTCCCCACTGTATATCACCAAAACAGGATTCTATCATCTTAAAAATATAGCCAGAATCAAGGGCTTGGTATCCCTAAAATACCAAGAAAAGCTCATCCATGCTTTTATCTCTAGTAGAGTTAAATGGACTCCCCAAAAAGACTGTAAAACAGCTGCAGCTCATTCAGAATGCTGCTGCTAGAATGTTAACCAGGACCAAGAGAACAGAGCACATCACTCCAGTTCTTAAATCTTTGCATTGTCTTCCAATCAGGTACAAAATAGATTTTATATAAATCGAGCAGGGCACTTAGATCCCTGAACACAGGTCAGTTAGTAGAGCCCAGAGTCCAAACTAAACATGATCAAACTGCATTTAGCAGTTATGGTGCACACAATTGGAATAAACTACCAGAAGATCTTAGACATGCCCCAAATGTATCCATTTTTACATACAGGTTAAAAACACGTCTGTTTTCATGCGTCTATGACTGAGCACTTAAACTTAACCACACTGTTTAGCCTTACAGCTTTTACAGCTTCCTATGTTTTTAACCCGTTCTATTTTCTTATTCAGTTTTCTTATTAAGATGTTTTGATGTTTTCATTTGAGTATTTGTTTTTATGCTATTGTATTTTAATATTATTATTGTTTCTGTGTAAAGTAGATTGAATTGCTTCTATGTATGAATTGTGGTATATCAATAAACTTGCTTGCTTCCTAGTTTGATACATTATGAGAAAAAAAAGGCACTAGTGTGCTCTTAAAACACAAAAAGGCCTGGACGTCCACTGAAGACAACAGTGGTGGATGGTCGTAGGATCCTTTCCATGAAAAACCCCTTCACAACATCCAGGCAGGTGAAGAACACTCTCCAGGAGGTAGGCATATCATTATCCATGTCTTCTATAAAGAGAAGACTTCACGTGAGCAAATACAGAGGGTTCACCACAAGGTGCAATCCATTCATATGAATATATATATTCACTTTACACATGGACAGTGACCTTAAACATACTGCAAAAGTAACCCAGCAGTTTTTTAAGGCAAAGAAGTGGAATATTCTGCAATGGTTGAGTCAATCACCTGATCTCAACCCGATCGAGCATGCATTTCACTTGTTGAAGACAAACTTTAAGGCAGAACGATATGGAGTTTGATATCTGCCAAAAGGTGTATGTATTGTTGGGATTGTAAGAAAATACACCCGTAAATTGGTATGATCGTAAAAAAAAATAATACGCAATACGTGAAACTTAAGCCAGAAATTTGATCTGTGAACGTACAAACACCCTGTAATGAAGACAGACTAATGTGTTTTGCTAGTACAATTCTAAAATACAGCATCAAGATCTGGAGTTTTGGCAGTTTCAACTCATCCTCCCAAAAATCCTAACCGAAACTTTCCAGGATGAGTGCTAATTACAAGCAGAGGCAGTGTGACCAAAAGGAAATCAGGGAAACTGGGTATCCTGCAAGATTTCAATTTAAAAGTCTCTTTCTTCATGCATGCATAATGAATGCTGATTTTCATGTGCGTAATTGCTCTTTATGCATAGGTTTCATGTGTAATAAAAATCACTTTAAATTGATTTGGTTGAACACCAAATTATGTCAACAAACAACTTCAAAATCTGGGAATCTTTACTTTCACCTCATAAATGTATTTCAAATACAACCTTTTGGAGTATAGAGCCAAAAGAAGAACACTTTTCACTGTGGGGAAAACGTTTCACTGTAAGCATGCACCACTTCAGAATACATTTAAAAATAGGCTGGGTTTATGACTTATGGCTACTGAAGTAAGCTTTTGAAACATTTATTTTCCTCATCCTTCCCTGTGTTCCTGATACTTTTCCAGAGTGGACAGGGAATTTCTGGCTCTATTGAGTGGGATCCGAATGCTGGATGATTTGGACAACAGATAATAGCGGAGTGATTAGTGCAAAGTAACCAACAATACCTCCCTAACGAGGTGGGGGGCTCGGGGTGATTAGTGCAATGTAACCAACAATACCTCCCTAACGAAGTGGGGGGCTCGGGGTGATTAGTGCAATGTAACCAACAATACCTCTCTAACGGGGTGGGGGGCTCGGGGTGATTAGTGCAAAGTAACCAACAATACCTCCCTAACGGGGTGGGGGGCTCGGAGTGATTAGTGCAATGTAACCAACAATACCTCCCTAACGGGGTGGGGGGCTCGGGGTGATTAGTGCAAAGTAATCAACAATACCTCTCTAACGGGGTGGGGGGCTCGGGGTGATTAGTGCAATGTAACCAACAATACCTCTTTAACGGGGTGGGGGGCTCGGGGTGATTAGTGCAATGTAACCAACAATACCTCTTTAACGGCATTTTACATCGGTATCCCATGTCGGTTTGGACCATACCTCCATGTGGCGGCGCTCATTGTAGGATTGTCCGCGGCACAGATTTGTGCGGCAACTGGGTGGTCTACTGCGTTTATGTCACCACCCTGGTCTGGCATTTTTTGGCCTATGAGAATAGATGACCAGGCAGACTTGCCAGGCTGGGTGTTTTAATCTGGGCCTTTTTTGGGGGAAGGTTGCCTCAGTCCCTATCATAAATGATGGGCTTGGAGGCACTATGTATTTTCCCCTTGGGAACCTTTAGTTTTTAATAGAACTATTGTTCCCTGAAAAAGTAAATGAGGTGCCACTCCTTCTGGGCCACATGCTGTTCGAGTCAAGTTGAGGAGAGGTTCTGACATCAGTGATGGGTCTCCTGTCTACTCTACACCTGCTTTTATTTGATGCATATTATGTAACTTTTTATTGTTAGGAACGAGTTGACATATTACTATTGTTATACATTTTTCTTTTTTCATTTAGATACTCTTTAAAACGAGATGCATGGCAAGAGATTTATATCCTGCAAAATTTAACATTTACCAATACATTTACGTATGCACGATGCGTTGTTCCCTCCCTAAAGGAATATAATGTTATATTCATACCCAAAGGTTATATGACTTTAAACTATTCGCCCATTTTTACGGCTCTCGTCTTTAATCATGCTACATAGCATGATGAACCCTACTCCGCTCATCTTGCCATATCTTCCCTCTCTCCTTTCCCCATCTCTACATTGCCTTCTTTCCTCTCTCATCCTCTACTTTCCTCTCTCCTTGCTTTGTTTGCCTAGGATTGGGGAAATCCTTGACTGAATTGCGTCAGAACTACGTCAATAGTCTCTCAGTGCAATGCTCGGTCAGGTACTTCGGTTAGAGGCGGCCATATTCATCTATGGGAAAGGAACGCTACAGCTGCTCTGTGCTCTGTTCCCGTATGGTCCTGTCCTACCGACAGTCCCGACTCCGGTGTCTAATCTTCCCCATGCAGAAGGTGTAAGTGGCTCGGATCTGGCTCTTATCCGACCTTGAAGGCGGAATCTCCAGTAGGTTCTCAGCGGGGGGAGATGCGGCTTGGAGCGGTGGTCTAGCTCCGACTGCGATGCCGTTCTCCCAGCCGCATGAACCCTGGGACAAAATGGAGGTGACCAGCGTTAGTAGCGAGGTTAGTTCACTGATATAGTCTCTGCTTTACATGTAAAGTTTTTATAGGCTGTGTTTATGTCCCAGCAAGATGTGCAAGTGCGACTTAAGCTGTATTGGGTCAAACAACTTGTATGCTAACTAGCAGCTAGGTTAAGGCTGGTGAGGTGATACAAAACTACTGTACTGTAGCTTATCTAGCCAGCTACCGACTGTATATCTGCTTGGCAGTTTAAAGGTACTTGCGAAGTTTTTAATTTCTGGCCAGCAATGTGGTTTTCTCTTATTGAATTTATGTGGTTCATGTGTTTGTTTACCTTTGTGTTTACCAAGCTGTTGAAACGGGTAAATGTTTTTACTTTAACTATTTCCTCTGGAGTGCTCGAGCGGATGTTAGCTAACGTAAACTAGCTAGCCAATAGAATAATATATTTTTAGTAATACTTCAAATACTTACCAGATGGCGTTTTGCCAGCTAACTACTGTAACGTTATAAACTGACAAAGTCCACTGTAATCATCTCTCTGTCTACATTTACCTTCCAGTTGTTCTGACATGATGGATAATTTTGGCCAGACATTAACTCTGTTGTGGTGTGAGTGTTTACGTTCTAGCACCAAACTCAAAGCAAGTTGCTTGCTAATTAGCATGATATTGATAGCTAGATGCTACCTAGTTAGCATTGTATAAGTAGCTAGCTGCTAACCGTCACCATACGACTGGTCGTCATTTGTCACACGTCAACATTCAGCGAGCTGAGTAGCCAGCTGTCTCGTGCAGATAAGGATGGCCGTAGAAGATAAAGATCACGATTACATTTGTCTTAGCTTCTTGTTTGCTCCTACAGTATTGAATATTTTTAGCCTTCTACCTAGGCCCCATATAAACCAACTAAATAACACATCCGATCCCTGTTAACGTTAGGCACGTTAACTTTGGCTGCTCTGAAATTGACATTTTTATAACATTATATCTCACACCCAACATTTAGAGCAGTTTCTTCCCTAAACATCAGACTGATACCATTGTAACTCTATGCCAGTTTAAAGGTCAAATTGTTGAAAAATATATATTTAAAGGTAATATCCTGGTTGTCCCTCTGGTTTGTCCTTTGGCTGTGAAGAAACCATAATCTAGTTGGGAAATAGCCTACCTTACATTCTCTTTTCAGTGGACAACAGGTAAAGCTGTAATTTGCAAGGGAAAGTGTAACAACAATGTTAAAAAAAAAATATGTGCACATATAATTGAGTGACACATGCAGTAATATCGGAGTGATTTGGCAACAACCATAGTACCATACCATACCATCTTCTTCCACTTATCCGGGGCCGGGTCGCGGGGGCAGCAGTCTAAGCAGGGATGCCCAGACTTCCCTCTCCCCAGACACTTCCTCCAGCTCTTCCGGGGGGACACCGAGGCGTTCCCAGGCCAGCCGGGAGACATAGTCCCTCCAGCGTGTCCTAGGTCTTCCCCGGGGTCTCCTCCCGGTGGGACGGGACCGGAACACCTTCCCGGGAAGGCGTTCCGGAGGCATCCGAAAAAGATGCCCAAGCCACCTCAGCTGACCCCTCTCGATGTGGAGGAGCAGCGGCTCTACTCTGAGCTCCTCCCGGGTGACCGAGCTTCTCACCCTATCTCTAAGGGATCGCCCGGCCACCCTGCGGAGAAAGCTCATTTCGGCCACCTGTATCCGGGATCTTGTCCTTTCGGTCATGACCCAAAGCTCATGACCATAGGTGAGAGTAGGAACGTAGATTGACTGGTAAATCGAGAGTTCACAACCATAGTTCACATGTAAAATGTCTTTAAGTAAATAGTTTTTGATACACAGAGACCAAAATCGGGTTCCATACCAGTATGCTTTTGTTCTAAGTGCTAAAGCATAGTTTATATGCCCACAGTGAAAGCTAATTCTGAACTCATAATGCTACAGGTCCTTCCACCCGCATATTGAGTCACACTAATGCTTCAGAGGTGTTTCGGATAATGCCTCAGAGGATAATGTGCGTAATATCATTTTGCTCACACATAGCCAAATATGGTGGCACATGTCAACATATATACATATTTCACTGGTCAGAAGTCAACGTAGTCGAATAACCACTGCAGCCCCTAGATATTCTTCTTTAAAGCTGAAACAACTATTTCATAACATCAATAATAAAAAATACTTAAGTTATTTTTTATTGATTACTTGGGTCTACTTTAGAGGAGACTATGATCAGCCTCATAACTTAATCTACAAGTGCCTGAGAAAATGGGCATTGTAAACATTGCTCACATGTTCGGTATTTCAGATGTAGGTATGTAATTATTGTTGCAACAAAATTTTCTCACAATAGCCCATCAGCAAAATTGCATGTCACACTGTATTTTACAGACATCCATGTCCAATGATATTTCCTTTTAAGTAATTTAGGAGACGCTTTTATCCAGAGTGACTTGTTGATAAATAGATTTCAAACACACGCCAATTCATAATTGAAATATGCTGATAAAAACTGCTGTAATGTTTGTTTGCTGTAATGTTTGTTTGTAAGTCATTTTAACGTGTAAAATATGTAATGGATTCTTAAGGTGATATTAATTACAGCTGTGAATGTCTATCCAGGGTAGCCTACACATACAGTAAGTCCAAAAGGCTTCTCAATGAGAAAAAAACACCAGGTCGGAATGATAGCTGCCACATCTAACCAGGGATGTTCTTTGTCTAGAAAACTCCAAGGACAATACTTTTAACCATTACTGTTGAGGTTGAGAGCTAGGTTGGAGTCACCGAATGCGATCATTTGGTGCCTGGTTAATATTCTAATTTATTGGCATTCCTTTTAACAACAAATGTATAAAGTAAAAAAAAAAAAGCACTGGCTCACCACCTGCCATCATGTCTTTAAAAAAACATGCCTTGGTCTCTGCCTAGAAAACTATTTCAACTAGCAATTATTCAAATCATTATTGAAGGAACAGCACAGAAATAAGGCTGTGAGGGAGTAAGTTGACAGCCCACGGAACTACTGGGCCAAGGTGTGCATTGTATCATCAGCCTGATTGAGGGTTTATGCGTGTTAGTACTACAGCTATCCTGTAGTTATAGCGTACTAGGCAAGTGGCTAAAGTTGACATTAAAAAGGCTAAGTCCATTTCAATAAATCTATAACTAAATAAATAGTCTGCCTATATACCTACCACTCTAGTACCTAGTGATTAATCTTTCAGAATGTGTTGGCTATTTTTCTCAAACAGGAGTCACAAGGGGCGTCTTAATGAAGAATGTTACTACTAGCTTGTACCACAAGATCGTTCCACTCCTCTGAGGATGACATTTTTGAGAGATCCTTGGCTACATTTTTTCTTCATAGATAATGTGTGTCCCAGACCCTGCTTTCTGCTGGGAAGATAACTATTCTATCAAAGATTTTTAATTAATTTCTGATAGTCATGTTTTTATTTATATAGCTGTTTTTTTTTTTGCAATTTGTCAGAAATAAGACCTGGAAGTTGTATTTTCCTAGAGCTCTGTATTAGTTTGGCATCATGTCTTAAGAATTGTGTTGACCTGACAAATAATTACTCTTGTGCATTGTTGAGTACATACTCCATAGCACACCTAAACTGCCATGGTCTACTTGTGGACATGGAGATCGTTTACAGTGGCACACCTAAACTGGCGTGTTACGTGTGGATATTGAGTTGGTTTACAGTAGAACCTCTAAACTGGCAGGTTACTCATGCACATAGAGTTGGTTTAAGATAACACTCCTAAACTGCCTTGCTACTTGTGCACATAGAGTTGGTTTACAGTAGCGCCTCAACTGGTGTGCTATGTGTGGACATGGAGTTGGTTTACAGTAGCACCAATAAACCAGCAGGCTACTTGTGAACATTGAGTTGGTTTACAGTAGCACCCCTAATCCAGCAGGCTACTTGTGAACATTGAGTTGGTTTACAGTTTTAATATACAATAAATAAAACTGTTGCATTTAATCCTAGATAAAAAAATAAAAAAATAAAATCATTTATTAATCGCAATACTAGTCAATAGATTCTATTTTAAGAGTTTTACCAACGCAATATTTTTATCTGTTGACCTCTTACCCAACTTTACTACACCGGGACTCTTTTTGGACATAATTAACGGAACTACTCACCCCTGAACACCCAAGGCTAAGTATCATTAAAATGCGTTATCACTGTAATTG
This sequence comes from Esox lucius, assembly GCF_011004845.1. Classification (NCBI taxonomy): domain Eukaryota; kingdom Metazoa; phylum Chordata; class Actinopteri; order Esociformes; family Esocidae; genus Esox; species Esox lucius. Next base: position 34,703,471 of record NC_047572.1, on the reverse strand, counting down.
TTGTAGCAACAACACGGAGGAGAACTATCGTCTTCAGTTAAAGATAGCAGAGTTAGAGGCTCGGCTTCTGACACAAATGTCAGGCAAGGATTATGCTAGTGTAGAAATAGAAAAAACTGCGTCAGTGCCACCAGGAAGAAACTATAGTTTTGTTAGCCCACCGGCACAGCTCCTGCAGCCGGGCAAGAACTTTCTCTTGGTCACTGGGAAAAAATGCCGTTGACCAGTTAAACCTGAATCGTTGCTAAATCCAACTGAGACTTTCAACAGGTTTTCCCCACTGGAGTCGGAGTCAAGGCCCCGAGCCGTCTTCGGAGGGGAATGAACGGCAGGCATTTTCTACCGGTGGACTTGAAAAACTGAAAACTTTAGTCATTGGCGATTTCCATTACCTGCAGTATTAGACTAAAGAATCAGCCGGCGATCGTATACTGTTTACCGGGCAGAGCCACCGACGTAGCCGCAAATCTGGGGTTGGTGCTAGCGAAGTCTAAAACTGGCAAGCATAGAGAGTATAGAGATATTGTGATTCACGTTGGCACCAACGACGTTAGGATGAAACAGTCAGAGGTTACGAAGCAGAACATAGCATCAGCGTGTAAACTAGCTTGAAAGATGTGTCGGCATCGAGTAATTGTCTCTGGCCCCCTCCCAGCTAGGGGTGGTGACGAGCTCTACAGCAGACTTGCGCAACTCAATCGCTGGCTGAAAACGGAGTTCTGCCCGTTGCAGGAGGTAGAGTTTGTAGATAACTGGCTTTCTTTTTGGGACTCTCCCAGAAATAGGGCCAGGCCTGATCTGCTGAGGAGCGACGGACTCCATCCTAGCTGGAGTGGTGCTCTTCTTTTATCTAGGAACATTGACAGGAGTCTCACTCCTATAGCCTTAACATGAGAGAGGGTGCAGGTCAGGCCGCAGGCTGTTAGCCAGCCTGCTAGCATAGTGGAGTCTGTCGATAGCATAGCCAGAGTAGTTAGTACAGCTTTACCTATTGCCACTGTGACTCGTTCTAGGCTGAGAAAAGTTAAACAAGGTAGTGCTAACAAAAACAACCTTATTAAGATAAAGCTGGGATCCCTACATATTAAACAATTATAGGCCAATATCGAACCTCCTGTTCCTTTCAAAAATCTTAGAAAAATGTGTTTCCCAACAACTGAATGCCTTCCTAAAGACAAATAACATTTATGAAATACTCCAGTCCGGTTTCAGATCCCATCATAGTACTGAGACTGCACTCGTGAAGGTAACAAATTAACTTCTAATGGCCTCGGACAAAGGTTCCGCATCCGTCCTGTTGCTTCTTGATGTTAGTGCTGCTTTTGACACTATTGATCACTTCCTTCTCTTAGAGAGACTGGAAACCCATATTGGGCTACGTGGACGTGTTCTAGCCTGGTTTAAATCTTATTTATCTGTTAGTGTGGATTAGTGTGGATGGCATATCCTCTGACAAGTCAAAGGTATGCTTTGGTGTTCCACAAGGCTCGGTTCTGGGCCCATTATTGTTCTCATTATATATGCTCCCTCTGGGCGATGTAATCCGAAATCATAATGTAAATAAGGTAAACTTTCACTGTTACGCTGATGACACAGTTATATATTTCAATGAACCATGGAGAAGCCCCTAAATTAGCTACTTTGGGAGCATGCGTTTCAGATATTAGGAAGTGGATGACAGATAATTTCTTTCTCTTAAACTCAAGGAAAACAGAAATGCTCGTTTTTGGACCCAAGAAACAAATAGCGTTGTTAGCAGATCTCACTGTGAACCTCGATGGCTGCATGGTCGTATCCCAAAAAACTGTAAGAAACCTTGGCGTTACACTTGACCCTGACCTCTCCTTTGAAGAACATATAAAATATGTCTCAAGAGTTGCTTATTTTCATCTTCGAAACATTGCAAAAATTAGAAACATTCTATTAAAAACTGATGCAGAAAAAGTTATCCATGCTTTCGTTACTTCTAGACTAGCGTACTGCAATGCTCTTTTCTCTGGTTATCCAGACAAATTAATAAATAAACTTCAATTAGTGCTGCACACGGCTAATAGAATCCTAACTAGAACAACAAAATTTGAACACATACTAGCGTCCTTATACTGGCTGCCAGTTAGGGTTAGGGCTGATTTTAAGGTTTTACTCTTAACCTATAAATCAATACATGGACTTGCTCCTACTTACCTTGCTGAAATGATCCAGCCATACATACCCACACATAACTGTGGAATGATCTGCCAATTAAGGTTAGAAATGCAAACTCAGTGCAAACTTTCAAGTGTCTACTAAAAACTCATCTCTACAGCACAGTTTATAATTAGGTGTAGCCTGGCCTGGGGGCATGAAGGTGACCAGTAGGCTTGATACTGTCCACCCTTGCTGTCTTGCCAGGTGGGCTCTCGTCGCCACTGGGATACCCTCCCTCCAATGCCTTTCGGGGGAAGAGTCACTGGCTTGTTGTTGTCTCTCTGTTGCGCACTTGTGCAATTGGGCTGTACGCTGCTGGCAATACTCGGCCCTCTTTCAGGGGCTTGCGGTTGGTGGGTGTCTCTTTGGTTGACGCCTGGCAATGTTGGTGGATTGATTTCCTGCCTGTTGGGCCCTGTCCGGGGCCTCCCCCGGGTAGGGCCACAGTGTCGCCGGACCCCCCGTCTCAGTTCCAAGGTTTTACACTGCTATATTATTGTGCTGGGGGATATGAGGAATGCACTTTCTAACTTTTCTCAGTCTCCTCCAGTTTTACATTTTAGGAGGAGATGAGGTCCTGGTCCACACCTGCGGATTACCTGGTTTGGGGGGCCCGTTGCTGTCCCTGTCCTTGTCCACCTGGTCATACTTTTGACCTAGTCTAGAATCAAATAGACTCTGGATTTAGCCCAGAGAAATGTATTTATTATTCTAATTGGACTCTTAATATCTTGCCCGGCACAGCCAGAAGAGGACTGGTCACCCCTCTGAGCCTGGGTCCTCTCTAGGTTTCTTCCTAAAATTCGGCTTTCTTAGGGAGTTTTTCCTAGCCACTGAAATCCAACACTACTGTTGTTTGCTCCTTGGGGTTTAAGGCCGGGTGTCTCTGTAAAGCACTTTGTGACAAATGCGGTTGTAAAAAGGGCTTTATAAATACATTTGATTGATAGATATATTGGTATTCAAAATGGTTGTTAGTTGCAACCCTATTCTTTTCAAGGCTGGCTGCTGCATCTGTTAAGTGGGCCATGTTTGGAATGTTGAATACCAATCACATCACAATGCTTATAGAATGAGGAGAATTAGGCAATACATATGGTATTTGTGTCAAAGTTTGGTGATCATATCAATTTCCTGCCCTATTGTAAATATGTGTGTGTTTCGCTGAGGCCTGGTCTGTGATGCTTCTCCCCCTCAGTGCTCCTGTGTGATGCAATGACTCATCTCTCCTTAGAGCCTGAAACACACATTTATATTCGCAACGCAGCGAAGCATGTAGCGTATGCAGAAACACTAACATTCTGTCTAATTGTGTCTGTCTGTCTCTATCACTGTCTGTCTCTTTCTGTCTCACCCTCCCTCTTTATTTTTGATTTCAATTTAAAGGCTCAATATGTAGAATTTCTGCTTTTTAGTATAACAAAATGTCAATTTAACTGCAATAATACTGGAATGATAGTGTTTCACAGTATTGTTTTACTTGGGTGCATTCAAAAATGCTGATTTATTGGACATCAAAAGCTGCACCAGAAAAACTGTCCCCTTCCTATATTTCATTAGCATTACGAAGCGAGATGATCATCAAAAACAAAAGTGTTTTTCCCGCTTTTTTTAACCAAAAGCATGAATAAAAACTAACTGAAATAGGGGATTTGTAGATCTCCCAGCCTCACGCGGAGGACGCGTCCACCTAGCCTCGTGCAGTGGACTTGGGTGGTCTTTCTTGATACCTAGGCCATGCTCACTTACGCTGTATACAGCTCTGGAAAAAATTTAGAGACCACTGCACATTTTCCTTTCTGAACAGAAGCGTTCAATTTGGAGTGGTCTCTTAATTTTATCCCTTCTATTCCTTACTCAAAACCTTCCATTCCAACTTTTTTGGAAAGGAAAGGAAAAGGCGCAGTGGTCTCTTAATTTTTTCTGGAGCTGTATATTCAAGGTTTTTCTCAATTTCAGGTGTATTTATGTATTTGCTGTAGGACACTGCTTTTCTTAGTGGAATTTATTGTCGAGTTAGATTTTGTAAAATCCTTATTTTAATTTTACTGAGATTCACTCTGAGTCCAATACATATTTTGCATTTACACTTTAGTCATTTAGCTGGTGCCTGTTATCCAAAGCGACTTACAGTAGTAAGTGCATACCTTTCCAACATGGTCCCCTGTAGGAATAGTACCCACAACATCTGCCGTTGCCAACTCCATGTTATAACCACTGAGCATGGAGCTGGCCGAGTTTGCACCAGATTATTTGCCAACGTTGGACATTATGATGCGACTGGGTCCTAAAGGACTTTTAGTAACCTTCATATTTTGGTCAGAGGAGGAGGGGTGGAACAGGAGACTAGTTGGTAGAGGAGGAGGAACAGGAGACTAGTTGGTAGAGGAGGAGGAACAGGAGACTAGTTGGTAGAGGAGGAGGAACAGGAGACTAGTTGGTAGAGGAGGAGGGATGGAACAGGAGACTAGTTGGTAGAGGAAGAGGAACAGGAGACTAGTTGGTAGAGGAGGAGGGATGGAACAGGAGACTAGTTGGTAGAGGAGGAGGGATGGAACAGGAGACTAGTTGGTAGAGGAGGAGGGATGGAACAGGAGACTAGTTGGTAGAGGAGGAGGGATGGAACAGGAGACTAGTTGGTAGAGGAGGAGGGATGGAACAGGAGACCAAGCATGTTACTATACACACTTTTTGAAGTTCTATACGATACCAAAGAAATTACACGTTAATAAATACCTATTTTCATACCATGGTAAAAAAGTTTAATAAATTAAGTGTATTTTTATACAATATCCATTAAAGTGACTCACATAAAAAACAATGCTCAGACTTTAGAAAAACTGACTAAAGTCAACTGCAGAGCTTGATACAGCTTCATGTCTGTGTGATAAAGTGAGCACCAATAGTCTTCATTGTTGAATAGAACCATTTCCCTGACAATCCTATCTTTATTTTAAGGGGTCATAACAGCAAATAGAGTCAAATTTGTATCATGTGATGGCAATTCAATCGATAGGAACTCTTAAATGACTAAGTACAGAGACAAAGTTCTCTTGGCAGAATTAGCAGTTTATTTGCAAATAGAGAGACGCGTCAAAAGCTTACAGAATAACCCTCTGAGGAATCTCTGAGGAACATACATAAACATTCCTTATTTATTAAGTTAAAAGTGTTTTTGTAAGTTAAGGCCCTATGTCAATAAAACACATTCCCTTTGTTCTGTCAAAACCTAGGTTTTAACCAAGGGAAATCGTGTCCTCCTCCACATAAAACCAAGGACCTTTTAAACTCTAAGGGGCACACAGCATCTGTACAGAGAACAGAAACTGATAGACAATTAATTGATAACCCAATGATCTTCCTAGACCATCCAATGATGACCATAAACACACACCAGATCCCCCTCTCCTACATACATGTATAGGACTAAGTATACATCAGTTCAAGAATTTCCATAACAATGACTGAAATGGAAAGCACTCTACAATGAGTCTGTTGCTGAGATGATATACACTCACAAAAGGATTATTAGGAACACCTGTTCAATTTCTCATTAATGCAATTATCTAATCAACCAATCACATGGCAGTTGCTTCAATGCATTTAGGTGTGTGGTCCTGGTCAAGACAATCTCCTGAACTCCAAACTGAATGTCAGAATGGGAAAGAAAGGTGATTCAAGCAATTTCGAGCATGGCATGGTTGTTGGTGCCAGCCGGGCCGGTCTGAGTATTTCACAATCTGCCCAGTTACTGGGATTTCCACGCACAACCATTTCTAGGGTTTACGAAGAATGGTGTGAAAAGGGAAAAGCATCCAGTATGCGGCAGTCCTGTGGGCGAAAATGCCTTGTTGATGCTAGAGGTCAGAGGAGAATGGGCCGACTGATTCAAGCTGATAGAAGAGCAACTTTGACTGAAATAACCACTCGTTACAACTGAGGCATGCAGCAAAGCATTTGTGAAGCCACAACACGCACAACCTTGAGGCGGATGGGCTACAACAGCAGAAGAACCCACCGGGTACCACTCATCTCCACTACAAACAGGAAAAAAGAGGCTACAATTTGCACGAGCTCACCAAAATTGGACAGTTGAAGACTGGAAGAATGTTGCCTGGTCTGATGAGTCTCGATTTCTGTTGAGACATTCAGATGGTAGAGTCAGAATTTGGCGTAAACAGAATGAGAACATGGATCCATCATGCCTTGTTACCACTGTGCAGGCTGGTGGTGGTGGTGTAATGCTGTGGGGGATGTTTTCTTGGCACACTTTAGGCCCCTTAGTGCCAATTGGGCATCGTTTAAATGCCACGGCCTACCTGAGCATTGTTTCTGACCATGTCCATCCCTTTATGAGCACCATGTACCCATCCTCTGATGGCTACTTCCAGCAGGATAATGCACCATGTCACAAAGCTCAAATCATTTCAAATTGGTTTCTTGAACAATGAGTACTGAAATGGCCCCCACAGTCACCAGATCTCAACCCAATAGAGCATCTTTGGGATGTGGTGGAACGGGAGCTTCATGCCCTGGATGTGCATCCCACAAATCTCCATCAACTGCAAGATGCTATCCTATCAATATGGGCCAACATTTCTAAAGAATGCTTTCAGCACCTTGTTGAATCAAAGCCACGTAGAATTAAGGCAGTTCTGAAGGTGAAAGGGGGTCAAACACAATATTAGTATGGTGTTCCTAATAATCCTTTAGGTGAGTGTATACTATAATGAACCCTGAACCCGTACCTCTAACCTGTGATCCCTAAAACACCATCTTGGCAATGTATACCCAGACCTTAAACAAGATCCTTTTACTCCTGATGAGACTATAATGAGACAGATACAGATTCTATAATGATACTGATAACGTTGTTAAAGACTATAATGTGACTGATACAGAGATGATACAGACTCTATAATGAGACTGATACGGCAATGATACAGACACTCTACAATGAGACCGATACAGACACTCTATAATGAGACTGATACAGACGCTCTATAATGAGACTGATACAGACGCTCTATAATGAGGCTGATACAGACGCTCTATAATGAGGCTGATACAGACGCTCTATAATGAGGCTGATACAGACGCTCTATAATGAGACTGATACAGACGCTCTATAATGAGACTGATACAGACGCTCTATAATGAGACTGATACAGACGCTCTATAATGAGACTGATACAGACGCTCTATAATGAGACTGATACAGACGCTCTATAATGAGGCTGATACAGACGCTCTATAATGAGGCTGATACAGACGCTCTATAATGAGACTGATACGGCGATGATACAGACACTATAATGAGACTGATACAGACGCTCTATAATGAGACTGATACAGACGCTCTATAATGAGACTGATACAGGCGCTCTATCATCTCTGTTTCAATCTCATATTAGAGGTGTAGCCATGATTACAAGATACTGAAACATTGACAGTGTTTGTGTATTTGACGTTCTAAGAACAGTGTCCGTTTGTTTTTAACTATTGATGTTGTTGTTTACTGTGTTTCAGGTCAATGGGCACCAGATCCTGGATGAGCCCATGGATGAGGGAGATGCTTTCACTCACTGTGTGAGTAACAGGAAATGAGACTGTGTGTGTTTCTGTGTCTGACTCTGTCTCTCTGCGTGTCTGACTTTGCGTTTCCTGTGTCTGACTCTGTGTCTGACTCTGCCTCTCTCTGTGTTTCTGTGTCTGACTCTGCCTCTGACTCTGCCTCTCTGTGTCTGACTCTGCCTCTCTGTGTCTGACTCTGCCTCTCAGTGTCTGACTCTGCCTCTCAGTGTCTGACTCTGCCTCTCTGTGTCTGACTCTGCCTCTCTGTGTCTGACTCTGCCTCTCTGTGTCTGACTCTGTCTCTCTCTGTGTCTCTGTGTCTGACTCTCTCTCTCTGTGTCTCTGTGTCTGACTCTCTCTCTCTGTGTCTGACTCTGCCTCTCTGTGTCTGACTCTGCCTCTCTGTGTCTGACTCTGTCTGACTCTGCCTTTATGGGTGTCTGTGTCTGACTCTGCGTTTCCTGTGTCTGACTCTGCGTTTCCTGTGTCTGACTCTGCGTTTCCTGTGTCTGACTCTGCGTTTCCTGTGTCTGACTCTGCCTCTCTGTGTCTGACTCTGCCTCTCTGTGTCTGACTCTGCCTCTCTATGTCTGACTCTGCCTCTCTGTGTCTGACTCTGTCTGACTCTGCCTTTCTGCGTGTCTGACTCTGCGTTTCCTGTGTCTGACTCTGCCTCTCTGCGTCTCTGTTTCTGACTCTGTGTCTGACTCTCTGTGTCTCTGTGTCTGACTCTGTGTCTGACTCTGCCTCTCTCTGTGTTTCTGTGTCTGACTTTGTGTCTACTGTGCCTCTCTGTGTCTGATTCTGTCTCTCTCTGCGTCTCTGTGTCTGACTCTGCCTTTCTCTGTGTCTGACTCTGCCTTTCTCTGTGTCTGACTCTGCCTTTCTCTGTGTCTGACTCTGCCTCTCTCTGCATCTCTGTGTCTGACTCTGTGTCTGACTCTACCTTTCTCTGAGTCTCTGTAATTGTGTTTGTGCAGTCATATGGAATAACTGTTTTATTTTTGAATTGTTGCCTTTCTGCATCTCAGAGTTTCTGTGTCTCTGTCTGCGTGCCTCTGTGTATCATTGTGTGTCTATCTGAGTCTATCCATCTGTCTTATTGTGGGTTTGTGCACATTATTTTGTGTACATGCAATACTAAATCTGTGTGTGTCTAGGATGATGATGCGTCGTATTCGGAGATCCCAATCACCCACCATGTTAAGGAGGGATGTGAGAAGGCAGACCCTCGTCACTTTGAGCTGCTGAAGGTTCTGGGACAGGGATCTTTTGGAAAGGTGGCTGCCACATGCACATGCACGCACCGAAACACATTTTAATTGACAAATTATGTCCAGAACAGTGAGTTTCCATGCAGTTTGAGGTCAGACCTGAACAGTGAGTTTCCATACTGTCTGAGGCCAGTCCAGAAACTTTTGTGTTTAAAGTTTAAAGGTCAGGTCATGGCTTTAGGGAAAAGCGGATTTCCGAGGGTGGAGAAGGAGTATGCTGAGGATCTTGCAGAGCGCGGGTCTTGGAAACCACTTATAGTTGGATTTCTATTTCTTCTGTGTGGAACTGAGTTGGTCTCCTCTTCCTCTCAGGTGTTTCTGTTGGGTGACTGACGGTTGTTTTGGTCTCTCCACTTCCTCCCCTCAGGTGTTTCTGGTCAGAAAGATCATTGGTCCCGATGCCAGCCAGTTATATGCAATGAAAGTCCTGAAGAAGGCGTCTTTGAAAGGCAAGTCCATCACCACACTAATCTGTTGACATCACTGCTGTCTGTCTGTCGTCGTTGTTGTCGCCACTGTTTGTTGTCGGTGGCGACAAAGGCGATGGATGGTGGCGACGATTGAGACGACAGCAGTCTGCCTGTTTATGACAGCAGTCTGCCTGTTTATGACAGCAGTCTGCCTGTTTATGACAGCAGTCTGCCATACTTGGCCTGTTGTTACCCCAATTGCTTTATTAAAATTATTTTCTTTCCCCTTTCTCTTTTTTTCAATGATCTGTCTGTCTCTCTACCTCTGTCTGCTGGTCTGTCTGTCTCTACTTCTCTCTCTTTGTCTTTCTGTCTGTCCGTCCCTCTACCTCTCGCTGTCTGCTGGTCTGTCTGTGTATGTTCAGTCAGGGACAGGGTTCGTACCAAGATGGAACGAGACATACTTGTGGAAGTGAACCATCCCTTCATAGTGAAGCTGCACTATGGTCAGTGGCCCAGAGTTTCTCCCTACTGAGGTGTTGGGGGTAACTGGGTGGGTGTTGAGGTGTTGGGGGTAACAGGGTGGGTGTTGAGGTGTTGGGGGTAACTGGGTGGGTGTTGGGGGTAACTGGGTGGGTGTTGGGGGTAACTGGGTGGGTGTTGGGGGTAACTGGGTGGGTGTTGAGGTGTTGGGGGTAACTGGGTGGGTGTTGAGGTGTTGGGGGTAACTGGGTGGGTGTTGAGGTGTTGGGGGTAACTGGGTGGGTGTTGAGGTGTTGGGGGTAACTGGGTGGGTGTTGAGGTGTTGGGGGTAACTGGGTGGGTGTTGGGGGTAACTGGGTGGGTGTTGGGGGTAACTGGGTGGGTGTTGAGGTGTTGGGGGTAACTGGGTGGGTGTTGAGGTGTTGGGGGTAACTGGGTGGGTGTTGGGGGTAACTGGGTGGGTGTTGGGGGTAACTGGGTGGGTGTTGGGGGTAACTGGGTGGGTGTTGGGGGTAACTGGGTGGGTGTTGAGGTGTTGGGGGTAACTGGGTGGGTGTTGAGGTGTTGGGGGTAACAGGGTGGGTGTTGAGGTGTTGGGGGTAACTGGGTGGGTGTTGAGGTTTTGGGGGTAACTGGGTGGGTGTTGGGGGTAACTGGGTGGGTGTTGAGGTTTTGGGGGTAACTGGGTGGGTGTTGAGGTGTTGGGGGTAACTGGGTGGGTGTTGAGGTGTTGGGGGTAACTGGGTGGGTTTTGGGGGTAACTGGGTGGGTGTTGAGGTTTTGGGGGTAACTGGGTGGGTGTTGAGGTTTTGGGGGTAACTGGGTGGGTGTTGGGGGTAACTGGGTGGGTGTTGGGGGTAACTGGGTGGGTGTTGAGGTGTTGGGGGTAACAGGGTGGGTGTTAACGTCTGTCCTCTCTCAGCGTTCCAGACAGAAGGGAAGCTCTATTTAATTCTGGACTTTCTCAGGGGAGGAGACGTCTTCACGCGCTTATCCAAAGAGGTGAGACACTGTTCTACCACACATACACACATGCACCTACTAGACTGTTCTACCACACACACACGCACCTACTAGACTGTTCTACCACACACACACGCACCTACTAGACTGTTCTACCACACACACGCACACACGCACCTACTAGACTGTTCTACCACACACACGCACGCACGCACCTACTAGACTGTTCTACCACACACACGCACACACGCACCTACTAGACTGTTCTACCACACACACGCACGCACGCACCTACTAGACTGTTCTACCGCACGCACGCACGCACCTACTAGACTGTTCTACCCAAGCGTGCCGCACAAGCCCTGAAAAGTGAAGCCAAAAAGTCTCGATCGCCCCCTGGTGAGTGGTCCCAGTATAGGTCATAAACCCCGCCCTCCCCATGTTATACAATGGGACGCGAGACCAACTAAACAATTAAATTACCCTTCAAATATATTTTTTCCGAAGCTGGTTTCTGTCATTTACTGTAGTTTGTATCACGCTAATGTAAATTCAAGAGTTTGTTTTTAAAATAAGTTTGTTTTTAGTTAGTTATTTAATGCTCTAAAAACGGTGGTGTGACGTCGTGATTCACAGCTGTGATTGACAGCTATCTGAGCCGAGGAGCCACTGAATCTTCAGAGGACTGAGGAGATTGGAACGTTACATTTAATCTCTAAATTTCTATAATTGATATAATTTCACACGTACGTAATGGGTTGTTCTGCAGTACATTGTGCTAACCGATCTGGCATTTCCAATCGATCTTTGAATTTTTTTCGGTAAGTTAAATTTATAAGCTATTTAATTAGTAAATAAATGTAATGGGCTAGCTAACGTTAGCTAAAAGACAACAAGCCTCGTTAATAGCCATGTTAATAGCTAGCAGGTGATCGTTAGCTAGAAGTTACCAATTATTTTTGTATTAGGCCTATTCTAAATTAAGGTTAAACATGATGTAAGTTAGGCTATAACATATCGTCTAGGTTTAACAAGCAAAGGTTGTACTGTACTTGGACTTGCGATTGATTACGGTATGCGCATTCTGTGAGGGAGAGTGAGGGCGGGGCACAGGGGTGGGGCCGTTGATTTCGCGGCTTTACGGCTTTACTTCCTTCTCGCTACTGCGCATAACTACTGCGCAGAACTGGTCCCAAGATCGCTATCTGCGCAGACGCAAGTCCAAGATGTCAGCGCCGTATCAGGACACTGGTGGCTTCATTTTTCACCAATGGAAAAGAGCGAAAGGGCGTCGTCCATTATTTATACAGTCTATGGTTCTACCACACATACACGCACGCAAACACACACACACACCTACTAGACTGTTCTACCACACACACACACACAAACACACACACACCTACTAGACTGTTCTAACACCCACACACACACACACACCTACTAGACTGTTCTAACACCCACACACACACACACACACACACCTACTAGACTGTACTACCACACACGCACCTATTAGACTTTTCTATAGTGATTCAAATCCTGTAGATATTTTAATATGGACATTCATCCCAGATTATCTGACCTTTTAATTGTAGTTAATTGATTTACAGTTATACTGTATGCTGTTGTGTTAACTAGACTGAATATACACTACCATTTAAAAGTTTGGGCTCACTTAGTAATGTCCTTGTTTTCGAAAGGAAAGCATTTTCTGTCAGTTAAAATAACATCAGATTGAACAGAAATACAGTGTAGACATTGTTAATGTTGGAAATGACTATTGTAGCTGGAAACAGCTGATTTTGAATGGAATATCTACATAATCTATACGTCGATCAGCATCCATCTGTCCTGTGTTCCAATGGCATGTTGTTTGCTAATCTTAGTTTATCATTTGACAAAGCTATGTGTTCTCTTGAAAACCTGTTTGCAATTATGTTACCACCACTGAGAACTATTGTGCTGATTAAAGAAGCAATAAAACTGGCCTTCTTTAGACCAGTTGTGAGAAAAACTGGCCTTTCATACGAGAAATTGCTAATGGGAGTATTGCACGTCGTTGTACGAAATCTTCAGTTTCTTGGCAGTTTTTTGCATGAAGTAGCCTGAATTTCTCATAACAAGAATAGACTGATGAGTTCCAGAAGAAATGTTTTGGTTTTTGGCCATTTTGAGTCTGTAATCGAACCCACAAACGCTGATGCTGGAGATACTGAACTTGTCTGAAGAAGGCCAGTTTAATTGCTTTCTAATGTTTAATGGGTTTTCTAATGGTCAGTTTGCTTTTTAAAATGAAAAACTTGGATTAGCGAACGCAACATGCCATTGGAACACCGGAGTGATGGTTGCTGATGGGCCTTTATACGCCTATCTAGATATTCTATTGAAAATCTGCCATTTCCAGCTGCATGTCATTTACAACATTAACAATGACTACACTGTATTTCTAATCAATTTTATTTTATTTAAATGGGCATAAAATCTGCTTTTCCAAAACCAGGACATTTCTAATTGATCCCAAACTTTTGAACGGTAATGTATATATTTACATAATAGGAGTGAATATTTTAACGATATACCTGCCAACCAGTAAGCATTTTGTGTTGCATCCTGGTAACTCGCCGAGGGGGGAACCAAGCGCAGTTGATTTAGAGTGAACGTGCTGTGTTCCCCTGATCTCAATGTTATGAATTCAGTGGTTGAATTTTTGCTTCCCAGATTCAAAATTATTGAGATATTCCGTGTCGTTAGGAACTTTAGAAAGTGTTCATTGAAATACAGTTCATGTTGGCGCTGATATCTGTATAACACACACACATATTTGTCTATCCTTGTGTTGACCAAAAAAAATAAAAATCTCCGATATCCAATTCTTCAATGTCTACTTTACGTAAAAAACTATAACAGGTTGCCTGAAAACATTTTCAGGTTTAAATTTTTTTGTGAGAACACATGCTGCTGTTTATTATCTATGCAGTTTTCTGGGACCTATTCACTGCACCAAAGTTTTCGATTAGATGGACTAATTTCAAGATTTGCATCAGTAATAAATATTTTTATAATGAATACTAGCTAGCTAGATAACCTCTACAGATGCAAACAGCTTGCTTAGCTTTTAGTACCCCATATTTATCTTTGTGGGCTACATTGGTTAGCAGCATCCCTAAAAAAAAAAAATCTTACAGAGTTGGACCAACTGGCTCTATTTGTTAACTACCATTGCTGACGTTAGCTACCATTGCTGACGTTATCTAGAATTAGGTGATATTTACAAATCTTCACAAATACTGCTCAGTGATACAGAAAAACACCTCAACTTTGTGAGCTACACTGTTGACAGCATCCCTATTTTTAATATGTGAAGTTTGGCTAGTTTGTTCAGCTATGTTAAAACATGCAATTGTTAAAGTGATATATAGCTACATAACATTTCAATGTACTGAAGTACTTGTCAAAGTATTCTTCAGGGTTGGCAGGTCATTAGTGTGTTTAGTAATACTATATAACTAATGTACAATGTTTTTTGTAAATTCTAATGTTGTGACTCTTCCATCCGATGACAGAACAGACAGTAAATGTGTCCAGCTCTCACTAGGTTATGTTTACAGAGGAAGATGTCAAGTTCTACCTAGCAGAGCTGGCTCTAGCCCTGGACCACCTGCATCACCTCGGCATCGTTTACAGAGACCTCAAACCAGAGAAGTATGTACCCTGAACTTTGATCTTTGAACACTGTTCTCCTACCTTGAACCCATGATCCCGAGAACACCATCTTGGCAAAGTTTCCCCTGAATTTAAACAAGATACATGTACTCCTAACTTTACCCCTAACACCACTCTCTATAATGACACTGATACAGAGATGATACAGACTCTCTATAATGACACTGATACAGAGATGTGACAGACTCTCTATAATGACACTGATACAGAGATGTGACAGACTCTGTATAATGACACTGATACAGAGATGTGACAGACTCTCTATAATGACACTGATACAGAGATGATACAGACTGATAAAGACTCTATAATGAGACTGATAATAGAAATATATGCAAACTTTTTGTCATTGTGAAAAGGTTTTCAACTCATTAATTAATTGTTATAAACTTGATAAACTATCAGTAAGTAAGGTGTTTGAAGCAGACCATCCTGATAGTGTCACTCCCTGATTAGTTTCACCTGTCTCACTATTGTCTCCACCCCCCCACCAGGTGTGTCCTGTTTCCCCGTTACATCTTGTCTATTTATGCCTGTTTTTTTTGTTCGCCCACTGCCAGATCGTATTGTCTTTTCATGCGTTTCCAGCATTTCCTCCTGAGTTACCTGTTTCCTGTTACCCATTCTCTGCTCAGCCTTCCCAGTTACCGAACCCCTTCTGTTCCTGACCCCAAGCCTGCCTGCCCCCTGTGCTTCTGCCTTGTGGACCACCTCGTTACCACCTTTGCCTGCCCCCAACCTCGAACCAGACAATTCCTCTGTACCTGTAGTGTTCCGATTTGTTTTCTGACCTCTGGGCACAACATCTCCTCTCTGTCCGCGCTTGGTTCCCCCCCGGCCTTGTCAGTAGGATGTTTCGCTGCTCAGCGTCACTGAGTTGAACTGGTGCAACACTGGTGCTGCGTGTTCTGTTCTCAGATATTGGTTAAAATTTGGAAATGTGACACGTTCAACATGCTCAGTTCATTGGTTGATTTGTGCAAATCAAAGCCCTCGTGGTGATCTCCACTCTTAAAACCGTACCACTGCAGATTGTGATTTACAAGTACAAATCATTTTGTCGCAGGTCAAGTTAAATTTTAGTGACAACTTGTGCATGTGTGTTTTACATTGGCAAGTGTAATGAGTTGTATGATTCCAAATATCAAGTTATTTACAAGTATGCAAAACTTTTTTTTTGCAATGACAAAATTAATTACACATTTGCAAGTATGCTAAGCTTATTTACAACTGCAAAACTAATTTCAAGTTTGCAAATCTTTTTCACAAGTTTGCAAGTCTTTTTACATTTACACAACTCATGTCAGGGTTTTAACATCATAAACATTATTCTCAGAGGGATAATTGATGTATTTTTCTACTATAGCCACTAATAATATTTTCTCTGTTTTCAGCATTTTATTAGATGAAGCTGGACATATCAAACTAACAGGTAAGACCTGCACACTGTAAGACTGTATGTGATTGGTCATGTATGACTGTGGTTGAGTGTGTCTGTGTTCAACACGTAGACTTTGGGCTGAGTAAGGAGTCAGTGGACGTGGATAAGAAGGCCTACTCCTTCTGTGGGACGGTGGAGTACATGGCTCCCGAAGTGGTCAATAGGAGAGGTCACACCCAGAGTGCTGACTGGTGGAGCCTTGGAGTACTAATGGTACACACACATACACACAGACACACACACACACATATCTGTAGCTGTCCGTCTGTTTCTGACCTGTCCTCTGTTTCCCGGCTTTTCCAGTTTGAAATGCTGACCGGGACATTACCATTCCAGGGGAAAGACCGCAACGAGACCATGAACATGATCCTTAAGTAAGTTAACCGCTCACACACACACACACACACACACACACACACACACACACACACACAGAGACCACAACGTGACAATGAACGTGATCGTTAAGTATGGAGACAACTCCAGTTGACAGAGATGGGACTGGAGGACAGTGGTACTGGAGGACTGTGGGACTATGATCTGGGTGCTGTTGGACTGTGGTACTATGATAATGAGGGGCTATGGTGCTGTGGGACTACTTTTCTGTGGGATGGTTGGGTTATGGGACTGTGTGCTCATTAATGCTCTGGTACAGTGGTATTGACTCTTAGACTATGTGGCTGTGGGCCCATTAGTGGTGTGGTACTCTGAGACTGTGGTACTGTGGGACTATGGTATCTTTGGTCTGATGGACTGTGGGGCTACGGTACTGGTGGACTGTGAGGCTACGGTACTGGAGGACTGTGGGGCTACGGTACTGGAGGACTGTGGGGCTACGGTACTGGAGGACTGTGGGGCTACGGTACTGGTGGACTGTGGGGCTAGGGTACTAGTGGACTGTGGGGCTAGGGTACTGGAGGACTGTGGGGCTAGGGTACTGGAGGACTGTGGGGCTAGGGTACTGGTGGACTGTGGGGCTAGGGTACTGGTGGACTGTGGGGCTAGGGTACTGGTGGACTGTGGGGCTACGGTTCTGGTGGACTGTGGGGCTAGGGTACTGGTGAACTGTGGGGCTAGGGTACTGGAGGACTGTGGGGCTAGGGTACTGGTGGACTGTGGGGCTAGGGTACTGGTGGACTGTGGGGCTAGGGTACTGGTGGACTGTGGGGCTAGGGTACTGGTGGACTGTGGGGCTAGGGTACTGGTGGACTGTGGGGCTAGGGTACTGGTGGACTGCGGGGCTACGGTACTGGTGGACTGCGGGGCTACGGTACTGGTGGACTGCGGGGCTACGGTACTGGTGGACTGCGGGGCTACGGTACTGGTGGACTGCGGGGCTACGGTACTGGTGGACTGCGGGGCTACGGTACTGGTGGACTGCGGGGCTACGGTACTGGTGGACTGCGGGGCTACGGTACTGGTGGACTGTGGGGCTAGGGTACTGTGGGGCTATGGTACTGGTGGACTGTGGGGCTGGGACAGTGAAAGTGTTTTGGTATTCTTTACTCTTCCCCACTAACTCTGTCTCCCCCCTCTGCCCCCCCCTTCCCCCACCTGTCCTCAGAGCTAAGTTAGGAATGCCTCAGTTTCTGAGTCTAGACGCCCAGTCTCTCCTGAGAATGCTTTTCAAACGCAACCCTGCCAACCGCCTGGGTAAGAGCAGACAGTGGGTGTGTCCTCTGGATGGGTGTGTCCAGTGGGTGGGTTGGACGTGTTTTCTATTAAGTGGTGTGTGATTGTGTTTAGGTGCAGGGGCTGATGGGGTGGAGGAGATTAAACGACACACCTTCTTCTCAACTATTGACTGGAACGTAAGTCTCACTCACACCTACATGTGTCTCTCTGTCTCCATCTGTGTCTCTGTCTCCATTTGTATCTCCAACTGTCTGTTTCTGTCTCCATCTGTGTCTCCATCTGTCTCTCTCTCTATCTGTGTCTCTGTCTCCATCTGTATCTCCAACTGTCTGTTTCTGTCTCCATTTGTATCTCCATTTGTATCTCCATTTGTATCTCCATTTGTATCTCCATTTGTATCTCCATTTGTATCTCCATCTGTATCTCCATCTGTATCTCCATCTGTATCTCCATCTGTATCTCCATTTGTATCTCCATTTGTATCTCCATCTGTTTCTCCATCTGTTTCTCCATCTGTTTCTCCATCTGTGTCTCCATCTGTGTCTCGGTCTCCATCTGTCTCTGTTTCTCCATCTGTCTCTGTTTCTCCATCTGTCTCTGTTTCTCCATCTGTCTCTGTCTGTGTCTCTGTGTCTCTGTCTGTGTCTCTGTGTCTCTGTCTGTGTCTCTGTGTCTCTGTCTGTCTCCATCTGTCTGTTTCTGTCTTTTTGTCTCCATCTGTCTCCATCTGTCTCTCGGTCTCCATCTGTCTCCATCTGTCTCTCCATCTGTCTCTCGGTCTCCATCTGTCTCTCCATCTGTCTCTCGTTCTCCATCTGTCTCTCCATCTGTCTCTCGTTCTCCATCTGTCTCTCCATCTGTCTTTCTGTTTCTCCATCTGTCTTTCTGTCTCCATCTATATTTCCGTCTGTCTCCATCTGTCTCTCGGTACCATCTGTATCTCCATCTGTCTTTCTGTCTCCATCTGTATCTCCATCTGTCTCTGTTTCTCCATCTGTCTTTTTCTGTCTCCATCTATATCTCTGTCTGTCTCCATCTATATCTCTGTCTTTGTCTCCATCTATATCTCTGTCTTTGTCTCCATCTGTCTTTCTGTCTTTGTCTCCATCTGTCTCCTTCTGTCTTTGTCTCCATCTGTCTCCATCTGTCTTTGTCTCCATCTGTCTTTGTCTCCATCTGTCTTTCTGTCTTTGTCTCCATCTGTCTTTCTGTCTTTGTCTCCATCTGTCTTTCTGTCTTTGTCTCCATCTGTCTTTGTCTCCATCTGTCTTTGTCTCCATCTGTCTTTGTCTCCATCTGTCTTTCTGTCTTTGTCTCCATCTGTCTTTCTGTCTTTGTCTCCATCTGTCTTTGTCTCCATCTGTCTTTCTGTCTTTGTCTCCATCTGTCTTTGTCTCCATCTGTCTTTGTCTCCATCTGTCTCCATCTGTCTTTCTGTCTCCATCTGTCTCCATCTGTCTTTCTGTCTCCATCTATATCTCCGTCTGTTTCCATCTATATCTGTCTTTCTGTCTCCATTTTCATCTGTCTCCATCTGTTTCCATTTGTCCCTCCATCTGTCTTTCTGTCTCCATCTTCATCTGTCTCCATCTTTCTCTGTCGTCATGTGTCTGTTTCTCTCTCTCTGTGTCTCTGTTTATCTATCTCCTTCCTAATGGAATAACACAGATCTCATCCTCCTCTCTGGTTAAGAACTTGGTTCAGGGTTTCGGTCTACAGGTCAGACATTAACGATATGTCTGGTTCATCTGTAGAAGTTGTTCAGGCGGGAGCTGCAACCTCCATTCAAACCCGCCGCAGGAAAACCTGACGACACCTTCTGCTTCGACCCCGAGTTTACTGCTAAAACACCGAAAGGTAACACACTAAAACACACTGACAACCACATATCAACTCTGAATAAAAAATTATTCTGGAACAAAATGAAATGTTTCTTATTCTTAACACCAAAACACGCAAATTCAAACCTAAACCTAACACTCTTCCAAAGAGTTGGGATTAAGTGTTTTCCTGGTGTTATTATACTCATCAGAAAGTTGTGTTCTGTACTACACTTACAGTATACACACACACAAATGCTTATTTTTGACGGACCGCGTAAGCGAAGCTAGCTAAGATCAGCAGGTGTCTCTTACGGACTGACTGACTACCCATTGTTAAATAGCTTAGTGGTTAGAGACGCAGGCTCTGGAACAACAGGTCCTGCATTCGCCTCCCTTAACATTCAGAACGCATATCCCACTGCTAAAATAACGTGAATGAAGCTTCGAATAGCCATCACTTGTTATCATCACCTTTATTGAGGAAAAAGTCATACAGTCCATAGATACTATTTGTGGTGGAGGTAAACTTAATAAGAAACGTTACTCAGTTTAACACTAGTTAATGGTGTCTAACAAAATATTCAAACTTGGCGTGATGTTAATGAGTGAAAATTATATAATGTGAAGAGGCTATACTAATGCCCGGCATGTGTGCAGTTCTGTGGCGTAGTGGTTAACTGTGATGGTAATTCCATGTATTGACACTCGGAGTAAGGGACACAGAAACAAAGTTCTCTTTGTACATTATTTTATTAATTATTATGCACAGAGACTATTATGAGAGACGCGTCAACCGCTTACACAAACATAATCGTCTGAGGAGCCTCTAACTCAATATAGCTCATTCAACCATATATATCACATAAGAAAAAGGGGTGTGGTAAGATGCTGCCATCTGTCTCATGTCAATCAAACACATTCCCTTTGTTCTATCACACAAGTCAAATGCTATCTTCCCCCACCTTATCCTTCCTGCCATAATGTTTACTGTAATGTTTACCCAAAGGGGCCAACTGACCTTACTCCCCCCAAGGACCACGTTCCTGAGGAACAAAAGACTGATACCCTTCTTCTAGGCAGGAGGACATGGCCCAAATACCTGTTAATCCTCTGATATTATGAAGACATGTGTGTCACAATCAAAGTAAAGATCTACATATCAGCCAAATGGAAAGACAGACATTTCTCAAATGTACCTTAGTTCAAAATTACCATAACATTAACGACAATGCCTTTCACAAGGGTTTGATTCTTGAGAGGGCATCCATGATTTTCCAATTTTATTGCAGGCCGGCTGAACTAGGCTTGCCTGGTTTCTTGTTTTTTAAAGCCTATACTATAATAATTTTTAAATGGCATCTCTTTATTTTGCTATGCCCTCTAGTGGCTAATTGTATTATTGCTGCGCTTGTGTGTGTAGTGGCCATGTTTTTGTAGTGTGTGTGTGTGTGTGTGTGTGTGTGTGGGTGTAGTGGTCGTGTGTGTGTGTGGGTGGTTGCGTGTAGTGTGGGTGGTTGCGTGTAGTGTGGGTGGTTGCGTGTGTAGTGGGCGCGTGTGTGTGTAGTGGGAGTTTGTTTGTAGTGGGCGGGTGAGCGTTTGTGTTTAGTGGGCGCTTGTGTGTAGTGGGCGTTTGTGTGTAGTGGGCGTTTGTGTGTAGTGGGCGGGTGAGCGTTTGTGTTTAGTGGGCGCTTGTGTGTAGTGGGCGCTTGTGTGTAGTGGGCGGGTGGGCGCTTGTGTATAGTGGGCGATTGTGTGTAATGGGCGTTTGTGTGTAGTGGGCGGGTGGGCGTTTGTGTGTAGTGGGCGCTTGTGTGCAGTGGGCGTTTGTGTGCAGTGGGCGTGTGTGTGCAGTGGGCGGGTGGGCGCTTGTGTGCAGTGGGCGCTTGTGTGCAGTGGGCGCTTGTGTGCAGTGGGCGCTTGTGTGTAGTGGGCGCTTGTGTGTAGTGGGCGGGTGGGCGTTTGTGTGTAGTGGGCGCTTGTGTGTGCGTGTGTGTGCAGTGGGCGCGTCTGTCTGTGTATAGTGGCCGTGTGTGTGTGTGGCGCCCCTATCAGGCAAGTTGGTCTGAAATCTACTGGCCCGAACTGAATAAAAATAAAAACAACATATTATATATTGGTAAAATACAATTATATGATGTAAATATCATATCATCAGAATATTGATACCATAGATTTGCATGTGATATGAGACCTGAGCAATTGCTGTTTATATAAGTATGATGCAAGGCTCATCATTACTTTTTAATAAATGTTAATCAAAATATTACATACTACAAATATCATTATTATCTTTTCATGAAGATGCTTGTTTATTTGATGTGACATAAAAGTATGAAAGTAAAATAAAATAACTTATGTATTTATTAACTCAACCATTTCTTTCCTTTCCCAAAAAGTTTAAAAGGAAAGTTTTGAGTGAGGAACAGAAGCGTTCAATTTGGAGTGGTCTCTGAATTTTAACCCTTTTGTTCCTCACTCAAAACCTTCCTTTTCAACATTTTTGGAAAGAAAAAGGTGCACTTGTCTCTTAATTTTTTCTGGAGCTGTATATAACGTCACCAATATCTTTTCTATGCTGAATCTAAAGACTAGATACTGACAGCTCTAATGCAAAAATGTGTGTGTGTGTGTGTGTGTGTGTGTGTTTAGACTCCCCAGGTATTCCTCCCAGTGCAAACGCCCATCAACTGTTCAAAGGGTTCAGCTTCGTTGCTCCAGCCTCTCTGGAAGATACCAAGGTCTCCCCTCTACTCAGCATACTACCTGTTGTACAGGTACACACACTCCCTCTACTCAGCATGCTGTCTGTTGTACAGGTACACACACTCCCTCTACTCAGCATGCTGTCTGTTGTACAGGTACACACACTCCCTCTACTCAGCATGCTGTCTGTTGTACAGGTACACACACTCCCTCTACTCAGCATGCTGTCTGTTGTACAGGTACACACACTCCCTCTACTCAGCATGCTGTCTGTTGTACAGGTACACACACTCCCTCTACTCAGCATGCTGTCTGTTGTACAGGTACACACACTCCCTCTACTCAGCATGCTGTCTGTTGTACAGGTACACACACTCCCTCTACTCAGCATGCTGTCTGTTGTACAGGTACACACACTCCCTCTACTCAGCATGCTGTCTGTTGTACAGGTACACACACTCCTTAATTCTCCCTGCAAACGTGTGTGTGTGTGTGTGTGTGTGTGTGTGTGTGTAGATGCATGGTGGATCGTCCCAGTTCTCAGATCAGTATGAGCTCCATGAGGACATTGGCGTTGGATCGTATTCTATCTGTAAACGTTGCGTTCACAGAGTTTCAACGGTGGACTATGCTGTCAAGGTAGATACCCATGAATAATGACTTGACTTAACCAGAAGAGTCTTTCCACTCTCCTTGGGTGTCTACTATGTATGCAATATGAGTCTATCCTCCCCCCTTTAACGCCCTATGAAGTCTGAACAACGAAATCCAGACAAAATTCAACAACATGAAACCATATGTTTGTTTGTATTTGTGTATGTATATGTGGTGATGTTTGTTTGTTTGTTTGTATTTGTGTACGTATATGTGGTGATGTATGTTTGTTTGTTTGTTTGTATTTGTGTATGTATATGTGGTGATGTTTGTTTGTTTGTTTGTATTTGTGTATGTATATGTGGTGATGTTTGTTTGTATTTGTGTATGTATATGTGGTGATTGTTTGTTTGTTTGTTTGTATTTGTGTATGTATATGTGGTGATGTTTGTTTGTATTTGTGTATGTATATGTGGTGATGTTTGTTTGTTTGTTTGTTTGTATTTGTGTATGTATATGTGGTGATGTTTGTTTGTATTTGTGTATGTATATGTGGTGATGTTTGTTTGTTTGTTTGTATTTGTGTATGTATATGTGGTGATGTTTGTTTGTATTTGTGTATGTATATGTGGTGATGTTTGTTTGTTTGTATTTGTGTATGTATATGTGGTGATGTTTGTTTGTATTTGTGTATGTATATGTGGTGATGTTTGTTTGTATTTGTGTATGTATATGTGGTGATGTTTGTTTGCAGCCAGATTCAATCTGTTCATGACTACTGTATCTATAGCCAACATTTTTGCATCAATGTAGAGCTTTACATTAGCCCCAAAATCCATACTCTAGCTTGCTGCGGCACATACAGTGTCGGTCACATAAGGTGTTGGTGAGTCCGTACCCAATCACATAAGGTGTTGGTGAGTCCGTACCCAATCACATAAGGTGTTGGTGAGTCCGTACCCAATC